>NC_134486.1:149060032-149072532 GCF_040206685.1 Ascaphus truei
TTGTCTCTAACATTTTTTTCAGTACTGTTTATTGTCAATCAAAAAATAGGAGCTGCTATATTGATTACTCTTTCTCTATGAAGGAATATACATTTAATTATATATAGCATATTGTTTATAAAATCAATTTATTGATTACTTAATGGTGTCATAGGAACTCTATGTTGAAGTTGATGTTTATAACATCACGTGATTTACAATGTTTCATATAAATAGGCCAAAATAATGACCATTTTAAATTAATATATAGACACACTATATAACGCATTGCTATATTAATTAGGCAATTTATTATGCAAATTCTTGAATTCACTAGATAACCAATCATGTTAGGGAGGAGGGTATTTAACCTGAGATGAGGGACAGAGAGTGAGATCATCCCCTGACGAAGCCGAAAGGAGAAATGCATAGGGCGTGGATTATCTGTCATTTGAGTAACACAGGAACACTTGGTAGCTGTTACGCTGCATGTTTTATGTGGAGGACTAATTATTTTGGCAAACAGTACAGCTACGATCAGAGGAACGGAACTCTCGTGAGACTGAGTGACGTCATCGCGTCATCACGTCCTGCGGAGGTACCGGATGAACGCAGAGGACGGGAGATGCCGGTGTTATAGAGGAATTCCATCTGAAGCCCCGACTGTCTACAACGGAGTACACCACAAGACCTTTTGAGACCCCAAGAGTACCGTGAGTACTAAGAGCACATTAGGTGCAGTGAGAGACCCAAGCATGGCTCACTTAAAATGGGGACTATATCCGGTCTTAGGAGACTGTGAGCACTATAAGCAGTGCAGGTGCAGAGCGTGACGTCATTAGAGCTCACAGCTACTTGAACTGTATGTATACAACACCTCATACTAGGATAACAACATAGGTGCATCGTTAGAGACTGTCAGAAGACCAGCTCCCTCTAGTCCTGCGGTCACGTGACCCACAATTTTAACATGGCGGGGATACCGGCACCCCATAACTGGGCCTGTAACTCGGGAAGTAGGGGGTCTCCAAGGCAGAAATAAACTTTGTTCAGCTCAGGAGACCCCCTGCTCACGCACACTATGAATAAAAATAAAATGTAAGCAGCTTCATTACCTTAGCAGCTACCCGCTAAGGTAATGATTTTTTATTTGGAGGGAGGGGGGTTTAATACTAGTGTGTGGGAGCAGGGGGTTTTCCGAGCTAAACAAAGTTTATTTCAGCCTTGGAGACCACCTACTTCCTGAGTTACAGGCCCAGTTATGGGTGCCCATATCCCTCTTGTCACGTAACCACAGGATTTTAACATGGCGGGGATATCGGCACCCCATAACTGGGCCTGTAACTCAGGAAGTAGGGGGTCTCCAAGGAGTAACTGAAATAAACATTGTTGAGCTCAGGAGACCCCCTGCTACAAAACTGTAATTTTAGAATTTTAATAAAACCCCCACGATCGCCTGTGAGAGGTGCACAGTTAGAGGTACTGATTCAGACTCTCTTTCTGCGCGTCTATTACACACAGGCAGACACAGGTAGCATTCACACAGCAGGGGTCCCTGCTTTGGGAAGCTAATGCGCCGTGGTCAGTTCAAAAAAATAACGCGGCAAAACCGGGGAGAATTAGTGGATTATATCGTTCTCCAATGCGTGATCCGTTCGAATAACGGCAGCTGCATCGGTATACAGGTCCAGAATTTGTTCTCTTGTGCGGATCGGGAGTGTTTTAATGATCCTGTTGAGTTCTCTCAATATTCCGGTCACTTATCCTCTGAGAAATTTGGAGTAAAGTATTCAGCAGCACAACTGAATGCGGGACGAAACCATGCCAGGACACAAGATGCAAAACCTGCGCAATGCTCTACACAGCGGACAAAATACAAATACACTGGCGACCAACTTTATTCTTACTTGGCTAGCTCCGCGAATTTCAGAGGACCCCGGTGATGTGCGGTTTTGTGTCGTTTTCTCCCGGGGTTTATAGCGTTATATTCGCGGCTGTGATTTAAGCATTTTATTCCCGCTGGCTGCAATACTGCAGTGCCGTGTAAAAACGCATGGGGCGTTTGCGAGCTGTTGTCTTTAAAGCCGTCCCCTATAACCCCTAACATACAGTACTGTACATTTTTATTCATAGTGTACATATACAGGGGGTCTCCGGAGCTGAACCGCGTTGGTTTCAGGTCGGGGGACCCCCTGCTCCCCGAGATACAGCCCCCTTTATGAGGTGCCGGTATCCCTCTGCGTTTAAAGGTCCCAATCACGTGACCGCGGCCTGTAAACCAAGCAGAGGGATACCGGCACCCCCTAAAGGGGCCTGTATCTCGGGGAGCAGGGGGTCCCCGGACCTGAAACCACAGCGGTTCTGCTCCGGAGACCCTCTGCCCATCTACAGTATGAATAAAAAACATATATAAATAAACACTCGTTCCTTACCTTAGTGGCTATGTGCTATGGTAACGAAGCAGCATTTCTGTATTTTAATAATATTGTACAGTGAGCAGGGGGTTCCCTGAGCCAGAAATTAATGCTCAGGGTACCCCCTGCTCCTGCACAATATTATTAAAAATACAGAAATGCTGCTTCATTACCATAGCGTATAGCCGCTAAGGCAATAAAGGGGTTAACTCACCGTGCCCGCTTTATTGTGGGAAGCTGGGGTGGGTGAGGGGGGTATTTGGCCCTTGGTGTGAGTTTAGGACTTGCGGGGGGGTTGCGGGTGCACTTAACCCGTTCACGGCCATAGCAGTTAATACCGCTACGGTCATGAAGGGGTTAAGCCCTCCCGCTACCCCCCGCAAGCCCTAAACAGCCACCATTGGGGCTAATACCCCCTTCACCCACCCCCACTACCCACAATAAAAAAAATACACACACAGCAGCCGCCAAAAAATAAATAAATACATTTAAATAAATAAATAGACTATAAATAAATACATTTGAAATACATTTTTATTAATAGTGTAGATGTGCAGGGGGTCTCCGGAGCTGAACTGCATTGGTTTCAGGTTGGGGGACCCCCTGCTCCCCGAGATACAGCCCCCTTTATGAGGTGCCTGTATCCCTCTTCGTTTAAAGGTCCCGATCACGTGACCGCGGCCTGTAAACCAAGCAGAGGGATACCGGCACCCCATAAAGGGGCCTGTATCTCGGGGAGCAGGGGGTACCCGGACCTGAAACCAACGCTGTTCAGCTCCGGAGACCCTCTGCACATGTACAGTATGAATAAAAAACATATATAAATAAACACTCGTTCCTTACCTTAGCGGCTATGTGCTATGGTAATGAAGCAGCATTTCTGTATTTTAATAATATTGTACAGTGAGCAGGGGTTTCCCTGAGCCTGAAATTAATGCTCAGGGGACCCCCTGCACCTGCACAATATTATTAAAAATACAGAAATGCTGCTTCATTACCTTAGCTGATAGCCGCTAAGGCAATGAAGGCAGAATAGCATGTTTATTGGGGACATTTGATTTGCCCCCAATAAACATTGCAATAAACAACATACAGTACACCCCCTGTGTATTTAAAATACATAAACAATAAATACATGACATACATATTTTTATTGTGTGTTTTAAACCTGCCTGCCTTCACTGTAATCTATGTAAAAAAACCTCGACCTATTGTGTGTTTTAAACCTCCTGCCTTCACTGTAATCTATGTAAAACCCTCTCCCCCTATTGTGTGTGAAGCTTCCCTGCCTTCACTGTAATCTATGTAAAAAACCCTCCCCCTATTGTGTCTGCTAAGGTTCCCTGCTTTGACTAATCTGTGTAAGCCCCCCTCCCCCTAGTGTGTCAGTAAAATCTGCCTGGCCTGTGTTTCTGTGAGTGCAGTGTACTGTATGTAAATGTGGGGAGGGGGATCCCGTGTAAATAACCACACCCACACCCACTACCCACTACCTACGGCCCTTCCGCTGCTTGCTGCAAAACAGAGACAAAAATTAAAACATAAAAGTAATGTCCCCTAACCCCTTAATCACCATAGCGGTTATTAACCTCTACAGTCATTAAGGGGTTAACCCACCCTCACCCACCACTCGGGACGCCTACATACCCTCCCACACTAACCCCCCCACCCGTGAGGCCTAACCACCCACCCACTACCCACAAGGGAGGCCTACCCACATACCGTTGAGGAAACACCCCCCCACCCCCAGTACCCACAATAAAAACAATACACATTCTATTTATTAAATACATTACCCACCCCCTGTGCGCCCCACATAAATTCAAGATTTATTCTTTTACATACAGGGTTCATAACGCAGCCCCACGCGAGTCCCCGGTGGGCTGGCGGGGCACCTGGACAGGCCTACAGTTTACCAGCAGCCCTTTTTACACAGGTTCTGGAGGCCTGCTGGTGGATCCTGCCAGCACCATGGCCCCCAGGTGGTCTCCTTGGGTCACCGTGGGCCACAATTGGGTCCCCACGGTAGGCCCGCGGATGTCTGGGAGCCCCGGGTCAGACCCACAGGTGTCTGTGGGGCCTCGGGTGGTTCCCTCGGGGGTCTGGGGAACTCACGGGTGCTCACTATGGGTCCGCAGTGCCCCCACAGAAGTGGGACCACACATCATCATCCCCGCACTTACGGGTCGGCGGTGCCCCCACAGAAGTGGGACCACACATCGTCATCCCCGCAGACTACGGGTCCGCGGTGCCCCCACAGAAGCGTTTGGTTGTAGGACAGTATGCTTTTGATAACCCTTCTACATTTATTTGTATATTGGTTCATCGTGTGTATATATATATATATATAGTTGCATGATGAAGCCACTGTACAAATTCATGGGGTAAGGGTGGGTATCGGGCCTGTGTGGCTTAACCCCTTAATCACCTTTGCGGTTATTATCTGATAAGGTGTTTAAGGGGTTAATTGATATCTGAATGTACTTGCAATGTATTGGCTTTGTATTTGCTATGTATGTTGTGGGCAAGACAAGGATGTTGCTGGCTACGGACACTTCGTATTGATGAGGTCAGTAGTACTTTATTTATTTGTATATGCTAGTTAATGTTTTTAATAATGGGCAATTAATCTATTATCCATATCTGGATAATAGTTATTTTGCACATTATTGTACTGTAGGTGTTGGGGGGGAGGGTGTATGTATTGAATGTATAGGCCAGGTTTATTTTTTTTACATTCAGGGTTGGTTCCGTGGTTCTGCGTGGGACCTCTGGAGACCACCTGTGGGTATCCTCGGGTATCCCAAGGGTGTCAGGCTGGTGGTTCCACGGGTGACATGCGGGGATGATGATGTGTGGTCCCACTTCTGTGGGGGCACCGCGGACCCGTAGTCTGCGGGGATGACGATGTGTGGTCCCACTTCTGTGGGGGCACCGCTGACCCGTAGTTGCGGGGATGATGATGTGTGGTCCCACTTCTGTGGGGGCACCGCGGACCCGTAGTGAGCACCCGTGAGTTTCCCAGACCCCCAAGGGAACCACTCGAGGCCCCGCAGACACCTGTGGGTCTGACCCGGGGCTCCCAGACATCCGCGGGCCTACCGTGGGGACCCAATTGTGGCCCACGGTGACCCAAGGAGACCACCTGGGGGCCATGGTGCTGGCGGGATCCACCAGCAGGCCTCCAGAACCTGTGTAAAAAGGGCTGCTGGTAAACTGTAGGTCTGTCCAGGTGCCCCGCCAGCCCACCGGGGACTCGCGTGGGGCTGCGTTATGAACCCTGTATGTAAAAGATTAAATCTTGTATTTATGGGGGGGGCACAGGGGGTGGGTAATGTATTTAATAAATAGAATGATGTTTATTGTGGGGCTGTGTATTGTTTTTATTGTGGGTACTGGGGGTGGGGGGGTGTTTCCTCAACGGTATGTGGGTAGGCCTCTCTTGTGGGTAGTGGGTGGGTGGTTAGGTCTCACGGGTGGGGGGGTTAGTGTGGGAGGGTATGTAGGCATCCCGAGTGGTGGGTGAGGGTGGGTTAACCCCTTAATGACTGTAGAGGTTAATAACCGCTATGGTGATTAAGGGGTTAGGGGACATTACTTTGTATGTTTTAATTTTTGTCTCTGTTTTGCAGCAAGCAGCGGAGGGGCCGTGGGTAGTGGGTAGTGGGTGTGGGTGTGGTTATTTACACGGGATCCCCCTCCCCACATTTACATACAGTACACTGCACTCACAGAAACACAGGCCAGGCAGATTTTACTGACACACTAGGGGGAGGGGGGCTTACACAGATTAGTCAAAGCAGGGAATCTTAGCAGACACAATAGGGGGAAGGTTTTTTACATAGATTACAATGAAGGCAGGGAAGCTTCACACACAATAGGGGGAGGGTTTTTTACATAGATTACAGTGAAGGCAGGAGGTTTAAAACACACAATAGGGGGAGGGTTTTTTACATAGATTACAGTGAAGGCAGGCAGGTTTAAAACACTATAAAAATCTGTATATCATGTATTTATTGTTTATGTATTTTAAATACACAGGGGGTGTACTGTATGTTGTTTATTGCAATGTTTATTGGGGGCAAATCAAATGTCCCCAATAAACATGCTATTCTGCCTTCATTGCCTTAGAGGCTATCAGCTAAGGTAATGAAGCAGCATTTCTGTATTTTTAATAATATTGTGCAGGAGCAGGGGGTCCCCTGAGCATTAATTTCTGGCTCAGGGAACCCCCTGCTCACTGTACAATATTATTAAAATACAGAAATGCTGCTTCATTACCATAGCACATAGCCGCTAAGGTAAGGAATGAGTGTTTATTTATATATGTTTTTTATTCATACTGTACATGTGCAGAGGGTCTCCGGAGCTGAACAGCGTTGGTTTCAGGTCCGGGGACCCCCTGCTCCCCG
Source organism: Ascaphus truei (assembly GCF_040206685.1). Classification (NCBI taxonomy): domain Eukaryota; kingdom Metazoa; phylum Chordata; class Amphibia; order Anura; family Ascaphidae; genus Ascaphus; species Ascaphus truei. The sequence continues at coordinate 149,066,838 of NC_134486.1, forward strand.
AGATACAGGCCCCTTTAGGGGGTGCCGGTATCCCTCTGCTTGGTTTACAGGCCGCGGTCACGTGATCTGGACCTTTAAACGAAGAGGGATACCGGCACCTCATAAAGGGGGCTGTATCTCGGGGAGCAGGGGGTCCCCCGACCTGAAACCAATGCGGTTCAGCTCCGGAGACCCCCTGTACATGTAAACTATAAATAAAAATGTATTTCAAATGTATTTATTTATAATCATTTATTTATTTATATATTTAGATTTATTTATTTATTTTTTGGCGGCTGCTGTGTGTGTTTTTTTTATTGTGGGTAGTGGGGGTGGGTGAAGGGGGTATTAGCCCCAAAGGTGGCTGTTTAGGGCTTGCGGGGGGTAGCGGGAGGGCTTTACCCCTTCATGACTGTAGCGGTATTAACTGCTACGGCCGTGAAGGGGTTAAGTGCACCCGCAACCCCCTCGCAAGTCCTAAACTCACACCAAGGGCCAAATACCCCCCTCACCCACCCCCGCTTCCCACAATAAAGCGGGCACGGTGAGTTAACCCCTTTATTGCCTTAGCGGCTATACGCTATGGTGATGAAGCAGCATTTCTGTATTTTTAATAATAATGTGCAGGAGCAGGGGGTACCCTGAGTATTAATTTCTGGCTCAGGGAACCCCCTGCTCACTGTACAATATTATTAAAATACAGAAATGCTGCTTCCTTACCATAGCACATAGCCGCTAAGGTAAGGAACGAGTGTTTATTTATATATGTTTTTTATTCATACTGTAGATGGGCAGAGGGTCTCCGGAGCAGAACCGCTGTGGTTTCAGGTCCGGGGACCCCCTGCTCCCCGAGATACAGGCCCCTTTAGGGGGTGCCGGTATCCCTCTGCTTGGTTTACAGGCCGTGGTCACGTGATCGGGACCTTTAAACGCAGAGGGATACCGGCACCTCATAAAGGGGGCTGTATATCGGGGAGCAGGGGGTCCCCCGACCTGAAACCAACGCGGTTCAGCTCCGGAGACCCCCTGTACATGTACACTATGAATAAAAATGTACAGTATTGTATGTTAGGGGTTATAGGGGTTGTTGTTATACAGTATATATATATGTATATATATATATATATATATATATATATATATATATACTGCATTACAATTCATGAATTTATGCCATCGGGCGGACACGCGAAGCATTGCAGCCTAGTAAATCCTGAACCATTATTAATTAACACATCAACCGCGCGTTAGCCGGGCATGCGCCTGGCTGGGAAGGCAAAAGGAGCCCGGCATGCTCCGGGTGAAAAGTGTCACATTCCAGGAACATGCCAGGTACATGCCAGTTATTAGTAAGAATAAAAGCTGCCGCAGCAGTACCACACAGGAATCGGGAATACAAAATCAGAGGAAGGTTCACCTGTTCCTCCAGCAATGTCGTCTACCTCATCATGTGCATGAAATGCTCAGGGGGCTGCTACTACATAGGTGAAACGGGGCAGGGGCTAAGCAAGAAAATGAACCTGCATCGCCACAGCATCACATGCGGAACAAGAGAAAGTCCTGTCGGCGAACATTTCACTGACTCTGGCTCAATGCGTCATGACAACGTTTCCGGATGCGCCACCCCACCCCTACCCGACATGCGCGCGTGACACAGTATTGGCTGTGACCGTAGCTTATTGTTACGGTCAGTGCAGTCTGTCATGCATGCACGCCGGTGGGGCAGTGCGTGCACAGCGCTGTAGGCCAATGTTCATTCAGTGGGGGGGGTGTTTGCGTGAGTTTCATGGTGCGTGAACATGACCTCATGCGTCTTGTTTACGCTCATTGGGTGATCGTCCAGTTTGGTCTTGGCCACACGTCAGTTGTGAACGTTAATATATCTATGTGTGTAGAAGTGCATTTGTTTCTCTTCCATATATGTAGCTTACGCGATCATCTGCGTACTGCTAGCAGCACAATGGAGGGACATGTCTTGTACGCACAGCGTACACATCGTCTTGCAAATACATTATTATGTATTCAGGCCCCGGAACACACATATCTGTAGTAATGCGAACATCGTCATTTGAAACATAAAATTCTTCTGACTGATTAGATTGATCCTTGCTGTTGAAACATATATGTAACTTCTGCGTAAAGATCGCCAATCATATTCAGATTTGTTAAGCGTTATGATGATGAAAGATAGATACATGTGCAATGTTTAAACATTATGTGTTTGCTCTATTTCACAGATGTCGGTTATGAATACATGGGACCAATGTATGATTTGAGATGGACCAATCATAATATTACCTGAGTGTGACGCGTCTAGACAAATCAATTATAATCAATATGTAACAATGCTTGCAAAAAGTGTAGCGCTGATTGCGACTATACAATTTATGTAGCCTAGTGTGCAATTTTTTACTATTCACTTAATTCTCATGATGATGTTGATAACCACTAAAAATTAAAATTATATTTACATATGTCTTTAATATTTGCTAACATAATAAGTAGTGTAATGTCATGTGATATGTTCAAGCAACATTATCATTATTGTAACACAATAATATACTATATATTAGAATATGTAATGTTACATGTAAAATCATCAAAATTCAACATTATAACTCGTAAATATTGTATATGAAAGTACACAATAACAATAGTGAGCTTATTTTTAAAAACATGTTGTGTAAATCTAATATTATCACCTACATTGTAGTGCCAACCTAACATGCATTATGTAATTAATATTATGTAGACATGATGAACACATGAACATTTGTGTTTACATTTAAAAGACATGATGAACAATAGTTTAGTGTTATTATTACACGTTAAACACATACATAGCTAAGTGAAGGCTAGGATTTTAAGACTCAATAATATATGTAAATATTAATTGCTTTACAAATACATGCATTATACATAAACACAGAAACACAGAAACACACACACACACACACACAAACACATAACATTTTGATGAAATGTGTGCGGATCAACATTTGAACTTCATTAATGTTACTATGTTTACAGTTGTTATAAAGGTTGATGATCATTATTCATAAGCCGAGTAGATCAAATAAACATGTTCTTGATAACATTATCATTGTGTTTACGAATCAATCCAAATATGTGAATATAGACTACAATACTTTGGAATGGTGGAAACATTTCTAACAAACTTAGATGTACGGCAAAGCAACACACATCTTTAATTTCGAAATACACATGGGACAATGTATTAATGAAGATGAAGAGAGAGAAGAACTAATGACATACATTGCAATGGTAATGATGTTTGGCACATGTTGGTTATTTGATACAAACATGCATTGAGTGTTACCATCGCTCATGTGCATGAATTGATGTAGTCAACTCATAATAATGACAGGTTCTCTAATGTAGTTCATAACATTTCAAGACACTACCCAATAACCCAAACGTCAATACAACCACACGGACACAATACATGAAGGACATATTTCCAAGCTGACAACTTCTTCATCAAGTAATGCTTAAACATCCTATCACAATACCTGTCGTGATGTTTGTCCCTCTTATTACAGATGTTAAGTAAAAGAAATACCATGAGCAATCATTGGAGTAATATGACTGAAAAATAAAATTGAGAATAAAAACATTAATAATTTTCATCACATGTTAATTCAGCTTATTCCAAAACATATGTTATACTTTACAATGTGATATAAAAAACGACAAGATATCTGAACAATGTGAACTCAAATACACAATATGCTACACATCATTGTCACACACATGTCACACTCCAAGTGAACATTTGTATATAAAAAGATAGCAGTAAGTATTGGCTATCAACATATTTTACATTTATTTAATGCATAAACAAAAAAAAATGTGACAGACAATATCGATTTGCTACACATTATTCCCTCAGGTACACACAAAACTGTTTTGTGGTTACAATTTTTATCCAACCTGTTGATGAATGACATACCGGTGCCAGATGTAATTGTCCACACAGCAGAGAAGAGAAAGGTGGGAGTACGATATGCATCCGTTTCCTAGGTGAATGATATTTGGACACATGTATTTCTCAGAAACATGAATGAATACATATATGTAGTACTATGAACATATAGGTAGTTGCTTACATGAAAAATATGTGTTGATCACATTACGACGTGTCTCCACACCACAGGCTGTTTGCTCACTGTCACCTGCTACATTGACGGGATGCTCCTCCAAGCCCTGACGTATATCGCTTTCCATATTATGGCGGAGTGCCAGATTGTGCAAAATGCAGCAAGCAATAACGATATCTGACACTTTATCAGGCTTGTATTTGAGTGCCCCACCAGTTCGATCTAAGCACCTGAACCTTGTTTTGAGCAGGCCAAATGTCCGCTCAATGACCGATCTTGTATACACTGGCGACACACTTTATTCGAGCTCGGCTAGTCCCACGAATTCGGGTATACCCGGGTGTTTTGAGGTTTGTGACTGTTTTCTGCCCGAGTGCATTGAGTTATTTTCCGGCAGGGATTGAAGCATTTTATTCCCGCTGGCTGCAATACTGCACAGTACATATATATATACTGCATTACAATTCATGAATTTATGCCATCTGGTAGACACGTGAAGCATTGCAGCCTATTAAATCCTAATCATTATCATTTAACAGATCAGCCGCCCATCAGCCAGGCATGAACCCAGGCTGGGAAGGCAAATGCAACGGGGCTTGCCAGAGGTGAGGAGCGGCGCATTCCAGGTATCTGCCAGGTACATACCGGGTATTTGCTCGAATAAAGTGTGTCGGTGCAGTATATGTGGGCTACATTATACCGGTCCTCTGCTTCAGATTGAGGGTTAGGCACCGGTGTCAAAAGCCAAGGCCTAATTCCGTATCCTGAGTCACCTACAATCCATCTTGCAGAAACATTACACAATGCGTAAACATTATTATATGCAACATTTAACAAAGACACCATTGTGGTTTCTTAACACGTCATATTATGTACTGTACTCACCCACCAGCCAACCAGCTCCAAAATAGCCTTGTTCGAAAGCATGGAAAACTGATGAGTTTCTCAGGATAGAGGAATCGTGGCTGGAACCAGGGAATCTGGCTACCACATGCATAATCTTCATCGTGGCATCGCATACCACCTGGACATTCAAGGAATGGTAGTGCTTACGATTGTGGTAAGCATGCTCACTCTGAGTAGGTGGGATCAAGGCAACATGGGTGCAATTGATTGCACCCATCACACATGGTATCCCGGCTATGGTATAAAAGCCATTTCTCACTTCCAGCCACTCTGTGTGCTCTGTAGGAAAATGAATATAATTCCTAGCGTGTCTATTCAGTGCACATAGAAACTGGGTAAAGGCCCGCGAGAATGACGATTGCGAGACCCCGCCCACTATGCCCATAGTTGACTGGAATGACGCGGAAGCAAGATAATGTAATGAGTACAGCATCTTAACAAGACCAGGGACTGCACGACCTCTGGCTGTTACACAATCTAAATCTACGCGTATCTCTTCATAAAGAGATAAGATTGCTGCTGAACTCAAACGATAATGACTGATGATCTCCTCCTCACTCATCCCATCTAAAATCATTCGCTCCCTGTACACACGTGGACGAGGCACCACTTCTCTCCTCTGTCTTCTCCTCTCGTCTCCTTGTCCTCTCCCTCTCCACTCCGCTCCGCTCCCCTGTCCTCTCCTGACC